>NC_043975.1:12195684-12238184 GCF_902148855.1 Sphaeramia orbicularis | reverse complement strand
AAGAAAACTTGAGTATTAAACTTAAATACTTGATTTGAATGGAATTGCTATTTTAAGTACAACACACTAAATGCCAAGTTAATTTAAAGTAAAATTTGTCACAATGTCAATTGCTTTGTATAATCATTAGACTTAATATCATCAGTTCATTTTACTCAATTTCAAGTTGATTTAAAATAAAGTCTCTTACAATATATAAGTACTTTGTGTAATAATTAAACTTCACATATTATAACATGGACGGAAGTAAGCTCAGTGTCATTTATCAGTGCAGGAAGTGCTTTTACTTTGACAAGACATTAAGTTTTCTAATGTGCAAACACAATCTCAGATGAACAGGAAACCTGTTGTTCTTCCTCTGGCTCTGACTCATGGTGCAACTCTACAGAAATACAAAAACAAACACAAAAAGGCCAATAAACACTGCCATACACACATTAAGTCAAAATTAACACTAACACCACAACCCCGCTGAACCCCTGCATATAAAATAACACATTTTCAGCAACATGCCCAATACCCACAATACAATGCGGAGATAAAAAGGTGTGGTCATGACTAAAACTTAGTGATTTAAATCCATTCAACTTAAACTTTTTTGTACTTTCAACTATATCTACAAATTAGTAGAATATACTTAACATTTTATAGTAATGCCATAAAACTTAAATCATTTAAGTGCATTGTAATTAAAGCATTTTAGTAAATACAACTTCTGGGCTTACAGTGTGTCACTGACTTACATTTGTATCACTTCTGTGGGCCCAGATACCCCAAAAGAAAAAAAAAAAAAAAAATTTCTTAAATAATGAATTTAGTTCTCTTACTTTCTAAATTTTTCATTCACAAATGTAAGTTCTGTTACACAAAACCAAATATTTATTTTTTGAGAGACGAACTTTATTTAAAACTGTCAGATAATCTGGAAACAAAAAGGCTCTAAAAACCATCACTATTTGCTCTGATTTGGACATTGTATTGTAGTGAATTCCCCCTGGCAAACTTGTGTTATTTTCTTGTTGTATACACTGTTTGTATTCTCTACTTCATTCAATAAAGATTTAATGAAGAAAAAAAAAATTATGTGGGTTCATCTCGTGATAGGATCACAGATTTGAGGTCAGAGCAGTGCCTTGCATTGTGGGCTGCTCACAAAAACGATATGCTGACTTCTGTTGTCTTTTGTAGCTTTAACCAAAAATCGAAATCAAAAATCGAGTTTTTAAGAGGAAAAAATCTTTTTTTTTTTTTTTTCCAAAATCGTGCAGCCCTACAACACGCCTTGTATATGAAAAGATATGAAGTCAGTAACCTAAGTGACAGTAATATATAAAACAACCTCAACAAAGAACAAAACAGACAAGCAGACAGTACCTCGACATTAAAGAATACAATTATACGATCCTATGTACGTCAG
Source organism: Sphaeramia orbicularis (assembly GCF_902148855.1). Classification (NCBI taxonomy): domain Eukaryota; kingdom Metazoa; phylum Chordata; class Actinopteri; order Kurtiformes; family Apogonidae; genus Sphaeramia; species Sphaeramia orbicularis. The sequence goes on along the minus strand of NC_043975.1, from coordinate 12,236,767 downwards.
TCAGTTTAAACCTGGTCCATCTCAGCATTTAAGGTGCTTCATTATGCACATAGTCTCAGGCTCCTATATGTTCAGGAGTAAATTAGGTTCAGTTCATTCCAGTCCAGCGGGGGAACGGCCACAAATCTGAAGTCTTTTGTAGCTGTACCCAAAAATCAAAATGAAAAATTGAGTTTTTAGAGGAAAAAATAGGGATTTTTAGCCAAAATCATGCAACCCTACATCAGGGGTTAAAGGGTTAATGACACAGGTGAAGATATTTCATTCTAAGATGAAAGAAATAAAAGATGAAACAAAACTCATGATCTTAAAGCAATAACCACACATCTGTGTGATCTTAAAACATAGTGGCATTAGGTACTGATTCTAGCAAATTTACAAATAATTTTTTTACTGTTTTTTATGGCACCTAGGACGATTGCACTTTTTAATTTCGTTGTACCTGTACAATGGCAATTTTATTATTCTATTCTATTCTATTTTTTTATTTTATTTGCACAAAATAATTTAATTTATTTGCACAAAATAAAAACAGCAATGGAAAAAACAACAACATTCAAACAAGTAACAAAATTGTGCAGGAGAGGTTAGAAGCCAAAAAGAAGGCTTGTATGAATACCTCCCCCGAAATGAACAATACACAAAAAAAGAACTAAAAAATACAAAATAACTGAAATAATAAACTACAGTAAAAACAATAAAAAATGTAATCCACATTACAAATCATCAAATACAAATCAAGTGATTTACAGCCTTACATTTTTTCATGAATTAAAGTCCTTTTCAGAAGCTTTTTAAACAATGATAAAGTAGATGTTGATTGAAGTTCAGGTCTTAGATTATTCCACAGATTTGGTCCACGATATTTCAGAGAATACTGACAGACTGAAGTTCGGCAGTACGGAAGATAAAATCTGCTTGAAAATCGTGTCGGAAAGTTGTGAATAACAGAAGACAACATAAAGAAATTGTGAAAAACTTTAGGAAGAATATGAGTATGAATATGAGAAAATTCTATTCTATTCTATTCTATTCTATTCTATTCTATTCTATTCTATTCTATTCTATTCTACTCTATTCTATTCTATTCTATTCTACTCTGTTCTGTTCTATTCTATTCTATTCTACTCTACTCTACTCTATTCTATTTTTTTCTACTGTACTCTATTCCATTCTATTCTACTCTGTTCTGTTCTATTCTACTCTATTCTATTCTATTCTATTCTACTCTACTCTACTCTATTCTATTCTATTGTACTCTATTCTATTCTATTCTATTCTGTTCTATTCTACTCTACTCTATTCTATTGTACTCTACTCTACTCTATTCTATTCTACTCTACTCTACTCTACTCTATTCTATTCTATTCTATTCTACTCAACTCTATTCTATTCTACTCTGTTCTGTTCTATTCTACTCTACTCTACTCTATTCTACTCTACTCTACTCTACTCTACTCTACTCTATTCTATTCTATTCTATTCTACTGTACTCTATTCTATTCTATTCTGTTCTATTCTACTCTATTCTATTCTATTCTATTCTATTCTACTCTACTCTATTCTACTCTACTCTACTCTACTCTACTCTATTCTATTCTATTCTATTCTACTCTGTTCTGTTCTATTCTACTCTACTCTATTCTATTCTATTCTACTCTACTCTACTCTATTCTATTCCATTCTATTCTATTCTACTCTACTCTATTCTATTCTACGCTACTTTACTCTATTCTATTCTATTCTACTCTATTCTATTCTATTCTATTCTATTCTATTCTATTCTATTCTATTCTGCTCTGTTCTGTTCTATTCTATTCTATTCTACTCTACTCTATTCTATTCTATTCTATTCTATTCTACTCTACTCTACTCTACTCTTCTCTACTCTACTCTACTCTATTCTATTCTATTCTACTCTGTTCTATTCTATTCTACTCTACTCTACTCTATTCTATTCTATTCTACTCTACTCTACTCTACTCTTCTCTTCTCTATTCTACTCTACTCTATTCTATTCTACTCTACTCTACTCTACTCTACTCTATTCTATTCTATTCTATTCTATTCTATTCTATTCTATTCTACGCTACTTTACTCTATTCTATTCTATTCTATTCTACTCTACTCTACTCTATTCTATTCTATTCTACGCTACTTTACTCTATTCTATTCTATTCTATTCTATTCTATTCTAACTGGTGGAAAACGCCATCGACACATTGGTTTCCTCACTATCGGCTGATGTAAGGCTTGGCTGAATTGTTTCCTTGTTTTGTCTCTGGAGGCTGTCATCACCCTGTCTCCTTGCTATTTCCATACCAGTCCTTGCCGTGATGTTTCTGTAATGTGTGACCGCAGTCTGGGTTCAGTTGGCCCAGCCAGCAGGTGAAGTTCAGCATTCACGTCATCCATCCTTCCCACAAGGACACCTGTTGGCTCAAGGCGATAAGAGGCTGCTGCTCGCTCCCGCTCTATCAGGAAACTCTTTTGCAAGGCAGTGTTTATTGGAGAGGTTGGCACGAGGCCCTGGACCAAATGCTTCACAGATATGACAGTAACGTCCCTTCGTTTACTGTCAAGTTGTCTGGTTTTGTTTTACTTCGCTGTTTCCCCCAACTTGAATAAAAGGCACGGACGTCTGCTGGAGGTTTGGGCGACTGGACTTCACTCAAAAGACAAACATTCCCAGGATGACTTTATTCTCTTTTTTTTTTTTTTTTTTTCTTTTATTAACCCTTTCATGCACAAATTATGAGAACCTTGATCAATATTTTTTTCTTGAGTGTTTTTGTTCCGCTTTAGGCATGAAAAAAACAATGCAATTGATTTTTTTTTTTTTTTTTATGAATGTATTTTTCATGGAGTTACAAAAATGTCCACTCAGCTGGACACCATGCATTTAATTTTTGAAGCGAAGAAACATTTATTTAAAAATCATCATCAGAAAGTGATATACTGTGTGAAAACTATGAAATAAAAGCATTTTTAATGCCGCTAATCACTAAATTGCTACTGTTTTCTCACATTTTATCACACTCTAATATTAGTTATTACTCATTTCATGGAGATATTATCCTCCTGAGACCCAGAAATGGACAGTTTTAGCTTTGTTACATTAAAAAATTGTCTTGATTGGAAAGTGCATCATGCAACAGTTTTTCCAGATTCATTTTTAAAACTATTTTTATTTATTGAGGGATTTTTTTTCATAATAATAATAATAATAATAATAATAATAAACTTTATTTGTATAGCACCTTTCATACAGAAATTGTAGTCCAAAGTGCTTCACATTGATTGAAAAAATACAATATTAAAATAGATATAGATTTGATTATACATCAATAAATAAAATGAAATTTGAGAGAAATACAATAAAATTAAAATAAAAATAGCGCACATTAAAATATTTGATTATGCATAGAATTTTTGAAGTGCAAGAAATAAGATGAAATTTGAGAGAAATACAATAAAATAAAAATAAAAATAAAAACAGCGCACATTAAAATATTTGATTATGCATAGAATTTTTGAAGTGCAAGAAATAAGATGAAATTTGAAATACAATAAAATAAAAAATAAAAACAGAAATACAATAAAATAAAATAAAAATAAAAACAGCGCACATTCCTGGTTCCTGAATTGTGACCCCATTTTTATCTCCTTTCAAAGGCTAATGAGAATAAAAATGTTTTTAATTTGGTTTTAAATATATTCAGTGTATATATTCAATATATTCAGTTAATGGAATGTCCTTTGCAATGGACAGTATTTTTATAGTAAAACTGTCAAACTTTTGTCCCCTACAGAGGACAAAATGCATCGCTGGGTCTCAGGAGGATATGCAAAAAAAAAAAAAAATTGCTTGTTAATTTCAGTCTAATAAGAATTAGCAATTGATTTACACTCAAACATGTTACTGCAGATCAGGTTTATGAAGAACAGCAAAGTTACAGTAATTGTATGAATTGCAGTGTTTTGGATGATGCATAAGAGTCCTGATATGGAACTAAAACAACAAAACCCATGAATAAACAATAGAACAGCCGTAGAATAGCTGTCCACTGTAGTGACCAGTATGCATGAAAGGGTTAAAGCTTAGAGGCACAAGTCGTTTGGATGCACATGCACTGAAGTAGCAGTAACAGTCTTTTAGGTGGAAAACCTTTAAAGAAAATAAACAACAAAGAAACAAACAGCAGTTTATTTACCAACAAGTGTGCAAAAATGCCATAAATACAAAATCATCATCATATAGAAAATGACTAAAATTTACTTAGAGGGTCAAATGAGTGGCCATTTTTGTCAAAAAAAAAAAAAGAGTTGTAGGAAATGCATAGAACTGTGTTGAAATAATGTTCATACATTTGTGCACAGACTACTGATATTATTTGACAGTGGAAGCTATATTTTCAGAAATATTGGATTTGGAATAGCACGTGTATGTGAAAACTTTTGCTGGTGGACGGACGTGACATTACCCATGATGCTCTGGTCAGTACCAGTACTTTATTAGTAATAAACTTATATACTTACTATTGCTAATTCTCCTCTTATTCATAAATGTTAGTACTGTGGATCTAAAACAATAACAGCTGACACAAAAACACAAAATGTGGCAGTGGACGGATGTGACATGGTTGTTACAGATCCCATCATACTGATGCTCAGCAGCCATGTCACCGTTTACACTAATGATCCCTGTGCAAAAACTAGGATCAGAATTATTTATTGTATAGTTTATCATCATACTATGGCTGCGGCTGTGGCTCAGGTGGTAGAGTGGGTCGTCCAATAACCGAAGGGTTGGCGGTTCGAATCCTCCTCTGTCCTAATCAGACACTTCTTGCAGTGCCACCCACACTGGTGTATGAATGTTTGGTGGTGGTTGGAGGGGCTGTAGGCGCAAATTGGCAGCCACACTTCTGTCAGTCTGCCCCAGGGCAACTGTGGCTACAAATGTAGTTTACCACCACCAGAGTGTGAATGTGAGAGTGAATGAATAATGGGTCAATAATGTAAAGCGCTTTGGGTGTCTAGAAAAGCGTTATATAAATCCAATCCATTATTATTATTATTATTATTATTAAAGAGTAAATAACAATATAGAATTGTTATTTCTTTATAAAAATGCTTATTATTAGAAAACTGTTGATTTAAAAAGTGACGTGTGACATTCTTAATGTATGTATTGGCGTAACATAAGCAGGATGGATCAGCACCATACACTCAAAAAAATGATTCTTGGCTCTAATAAACATGAAGTAATATTTTAAAGTAAAATGTAACTGAAATATATGACATTTAAAGTTTATTTATCCGAAAAAGTCAAACATAATGTGAATATGCTTAGTATAAAGTGAATCTAACAAATAAAGTAAACTTTATTTACTAGATCACATAAAAAGGCTGAGCGTCACAGTCAAAAACAGTTTATGTAAAAGTTTGCATTAACTAAATCAAATCTGACTGAAGGTATTTAATTTATTCATATTGACTCAATATGATAGAAAAAACATTGTATTAAATGCAACTCTTTACATTAAACTTATGTAATAAAATTACATGGAAAATTTACATGTAATTAAAATACATAAAGTCAACATTTTTGGCTTAATTATTTTTTTGAGTGAACTCCATGTTGCAACCTGTAAAAATAAAACATGTGATATGTAGGATATAATCTTGTGAGAAAAATTGGGGAATGTAAAAGAATAGAATATTTGTTTTTCAGGTAAATTCAGTTCAAATAGAACTTGGCCATTTGTGACATGAAAATATAACATTAATTGTGATGAAATTGGACATTTTTGAGCTGAAAACATAGTTCATATGACCATCAACATGTTGCAACAGAACTGAAATCCTGTCAATTTACATAACTTGCATTTACCAACACAAAGTTCCTTTGGGGATTCACTTATATTGATTTCTTATGCACAAAGACAGAAATAAGACCTCTAAGCAAATTTTAGCCAAAAAATAGATATTTACATATGTAGATAAAATACAATACAAAAACAGTTTGATTTAAATTGATTGATAGGAAATACATATATCTAACACATCTGAATAAATGAAATATGTACACTGTAAGTAGAAAATCCAAATGATTGCACTCAATTAACAATACTCAAACCCAACAAACTCACTACTACGACCGTAATTAACAGACATAATTAAATCCAACAACTGGAAACTTGTGTCCAGGTGATTTACTTTTAAATTACATGATTACATACAGGGTTTTCCTGTGTAGCTTTATGCAGACAAAGAGATGGAGCTCTTACTAAGGAGGGTGGAGGGACAATGATTAACCCTTTCATGCCTAAATTATGAGAACCTTATGAGTTTTGTTTTGGGTTTTTTTTTTTTTAGTGTTTTTATTCCTCCCTAGGCATGAAAAAACCAATGAGATTGTGTTTTTTTTCCATAGATTTACAAAAATGTCCGCTCAGCTACACTATGAATTTTATTCCTGAAGCAAAGAAACATGTATTTAAAACCCAATATGATAAAGTGATATGAAAACAGTGAAATGAAACCATGTTTAATGCAGCTAATCTGATGTTTTCTCACATTTTAACATATTCTAATATTAGTTATTACTCACTTCATGGAGATAATATGCAAAAAAACAAAAACAAAAAACAATTAACAATTGATTTCAACTCAAGAACCAATCAACAACAGCAAAGTTACAGTAATGGTATGAATTGCAGTTCATGAGATGATGCATAAGTGTCCACTGTGTTGGCTGATATGGAACTAAAACAACTAAACCCATGAATATACAAGAGAACAGCTGGAGAAGAACTGTCCACTGGAGTGACCACTATGCATGAAAGGGTTAATGTTTAATCCAACGTGACTGTCATTATGTATTATTATGCATAGACTGTAGAATACTTTTTGTGTGATAGGATACAAAGAACATATGTTGAATAGTATGTATATGTAATAAACGTGCAAAGAGCAATGAATGAATGAATGACACTGATGTTTTAATAGAGCTCTACAGGCTTAGGAGTCAATAAATTACAAAAGAGTTCATGTCTGAGCCATTACTGTATGCACAGATGAAAAATACAAGGGTTCTATTTTGCTGAACCCACTTTTATTATTAGTCTTTGGTGCATTTATTTGTGTATTTGGGGACTCTAATAGTTCATAAAGTTTGAATTTGATCTATCTTTATATTCATTTCGGCAAAAAAAAAAAAGTGAATTTCTACAACCCATTTCAGTTCCTGCTTAATTTGTTACGTTTATTAATACGTGGTATTATTTACTTCTGAGCTGAACTCCTCCCACTTCCACTTTGTGTGAGACAAGTTATTCAGGGAATCTCCAGGAACTTATGAAAAACCAGTTTGGGATTTTTATATAGGTCTGCCCCCCAAAAACAAAAATCCCTACCTTTCAAAATCAGCATCACTCAATGTCTACAATACTGCTGACAAAATAATGACATTTTTAACATTTAACATTTAAACATTTCTTTATATAATATATAAAGGCAAAATCAAAAGTACTGAAAAACGGACAAAATAGGCTCAGACCACTAAGGGTTAATACTTGAATGTTTCTGCCAACAGAAAGTACATTGTGCCTGTTATTTTTTTTGTTTTTATTTATTTGTTTTTGTTTTTTGTTTTTTTTTTCAAAATACAACTTGGTTACATTATTTCAGTGTGTGTATACGTATAAATACCGCGATAATAATGATAACCGCGATAATTTTGGTCACAATAACTGTGAAATAAAATTTTCATATCGTTACATCCCTAGTAGTGACACAACATTAGAAATGGACGTACCTATTTATGTACGTAAAGCAAATATAAAGGAGTCCTAAGGTTCTCCAACAGCTCCCAGTTACATTTCAGTGCACAGCCGGGCTCTGCGTCCGAACTGTACTGTACCGTGAACCGTGACTCAAGAACCACAACACGTACCGAACTGTGGATGACCTGTATTGTCATATCCCTAGTCTCTATTGTCCTCATTCACGCCGTTATTTGAGTAGACTCTAATTAACACAATAGATTGTATAGAAAGTTAAAGAAATCTTATCTTTTGTTTTCATCCTAATTATATTTTAATATTTTTCCAGTCTCTGCCCTAGATTATTCCCAATCCAGTCCTTTTTAAATCCAGTTCATGTATCCTGATGGTAAATCACATTATTTTATTTTTTTATGGATATTCAGCTTTTGGGGTCAGTTTCTGCTTAGATGTAAAAACATGGCTGCACCCAGACAAACACAGCAGGAGACTCACAATAACTGAGGTAAATATTGTGAAGAAGGTGAATACACAAAGCAACAGCAAGTTATAATTTTCCTTGAATGCATCTAAGAACTGCTCTTTATCAAAACATCCGGTACATTTCAGATGAGTAGATCAGTCAGCAGCCAGACGGTGTCAACAGAAATTCAGCCTTCGAGTCTGCAGAAGCCATAACACAAACATGCTCATATTCAACCACAGATTGAATGTGAAGAAAACAGCAGCGCTGATAACAAGATGAATAATCACCCACTGCCATAGTTTGCATATTGGAAATAACAACTTGGCAACAGTGTGAGCATAGTCCATTGATATCCAAGGTTGCATTAAAAAGTATCACACGTATGTAGGTAATTTACTAAACCCAAGGACAACACCATCGGCCATGTCAACAATAAATCACAGCCTGTGCAAGAAAGTGGAAATTTATACAAAGTACAAAAGTGCAGAAAAGTGAATATGTGCAAGGTATGTAGTCTGAAGAAGTAGGACTCTTGCAAGTATTTGAATTGCCCCGTCACACAAAGGGGAGGCAAAGGGGTATTGTTTCTGTTTAGGTTTGTCTAGCAGCAAAACTATTGGTTGAATTCATACTAAACTGGGGTTATAGATTGCCAGTGACGCAGAATAGATCTGATTACATTTTGGGAAAAGTCGGTCAAAGTTTAAATTTTTATGCATTTTTTAAAATCTTTTTTTTTTTTTTTTCCTATTTACTTTCCCCATCTGTATCTGCATATGTATCCATATCAGTATCTGCATCTGCATTTATATCTATATCTGTATCTGCATATGTATCTGTATCCATATCTGTATCTACATCTGTATCTGTATCAGTATCTGCATCTGCATTTATATCTACATCTGTATTTGTATTTGTATCTGTACCTACATCTGTATCCGCATCTGTATCTGCATCTGCATCTGTATCTGTATCTGCATCTGTATCTGCATCTGCATCTGCATCTGTATCTGCATCTGCATCTGCACCTGCATTTATATCTACATCTGTATCTGTATCTGCATCTGCATCAGTATCTGCTTCTACATCTGCATCTGTATCTATATCAGTATCAGTATCTGTATCTGTATCAGTATCAGTATCAGGACTGTATCAGTATCAGTATCTGTATCAGTATCAGTACTGTATCTGCATCTGTATCAGTATCTGCATCTGCATCTGTATCTGTATCTGCATTAGTATCAGTATCTGTATCTGCATCTGTATCTGTTTCTGTTTCTGTATCTGTATCAGTATCTGCATCTGTATCAGTATTTGTATTTGTATCAGTATCTGTATCAGTATCTGTATCAGTATCAGTATCTGTATCTGTATCAATATCAGTATCTACATCAGTATCAGTATCAGTATCTGTATCAGTATCAGTATCTGTATCAGTATCAGTATCAGTATCAGTATCAGTATCAGTATCTGTATCAGTATCTACATCAGTATCAGTATCAGTATCAGTATCAGTATCAGTACCAGTATCAGTATCTGTATCAGTATCAGTATCAGTATACCAACTTTGGCTGAAGGGATAAGGAGTCTTTTCCCAATAGGAGCCCTTAAACCCAAACTGCAGGCTGGATGGTCTTTGTTCACCACTGTAACCCTGCTCCCCCATACAGACTGGTGCTTTTATAAAAGACTAAAAGCTTGCTCATTGGCAGGGGCATCCTAAGAACAGACCGCCTGAATCACAATGAATAAGGAAAAACCTCTGTGTGCAAAAGCTTTCACCTTCATTTTTAGTTTTCACGGTAGACTCTTATATGTCATAAATATTTAGTTTTATTCAGTGGGTATTGATCAGCATTTTGTTCAATAAATCTATTATTATTATGTATTCAGAAAGTATAAATAATATTATGTATATATTGATGTATATATTGATGCTCAAAGACGCCGCTAGCAACTGACTTGGAATGTTAAATAACGTATAAACCAGCGATCCTACATCCTCCTGAGACCCATAATGCATGTATGTCCTCTGTAGGGGACGAGTTTCACAGCTTTACTTAGACAAAAAATCCTATCTGCTTCAAAGGACATTCCATAAAAAAAATAAAATAAAATAAAATAAAAAAAAAAAAAAAATATATATATATATATATATATATATATATATATATATATATATATATATATATATATATACATACATATATATATATATTTTTTTATATTATATTTATATTTATTTATTATATAAATATATATATGTGTGTGTGTATAAATAAATAAATAAATAAAATATACACACACACACACACACACACACATATATATATATATATATATATATATATATATATATGTGTGTGTGTGTGTGTGTGTGTGTGTGTGTGTGTGTGTGTGTGTGTGTGTGTGTGTGTGTGAAAAACTGCTGCATTATTCGTTTTCTAGTCAAGGCAATTATTTAATTTAAAAGAGCCAGAACATTTACTTTCCTGGGTCTCAGGAGGATAAATATGTGTAACTAATTGAGGTAATTACAGTGTTCTAACTCTTCAACAGTATCAGATGTGTCTTATTTTTTTATTATTACTTATTTTATTATCTCCCCATATCTGTGCATGCTTGCCCTATTTTAATTTTTTTTTTTTTTTTTTTTAACTGTTCTTATCCGTCTCATTTGTTCTCTATTCTTATTTTCTGACTTCCCTTTTAATCATATTTATTGTACCATTGTATTATACCTGCTTGTAGCACTTCACATTTTTATCTAAAAATGTAAAGTACATTACAAATAAAATGCATTATCATTATTATTATTATTATTTGGACGTTCAGAGGCTCTATAATTAGCATGGAAACACTGTAATTTTCTGCAACAGTGATTTACCAATTAAATCCATGTAATTTGACGAGTGACAATGTTTGAGATGTTTGTTTTTATGTTCAGTTAATGACATATTCAGCTGAAAAAGACATTTTTTTCTTCAGTTTACTCTGGTCTAATATAACAAGTGGTGCCAGGCACAACAAACCCCGCCCCTCACATATAGTATAGCTTATTTTGGCATCAATCCAGCTGATGTTCACATGTTTATGCATGTGCTGATGTCAGCATATCAACTGCCTCTACATATGCGCCAAGTCTGAGGTAAACTGAAACAAACTGATGATTTTATAGACGTGAAATTTCAGCCATTACGAGTAAATGCGAGAAAAAAAAAAGATTTTAAAAATTCATAACAAATTTTAACTTTGACCTACTTTTTTCCAAAATGTAACCACATTTATTCTGGGTCACTGGTAATTTATAAACCAAATTTGGTATGAATTCAACCAATAGTTTTGCTGCTACAGACATTTGAAATTTCACCCATTATAAGTAAATGGGGAAAAAATATTTTTAAAATTCATTTAAAAAAATGTGAACTGTGACCTGCTGTTACAAAAATGTTACCAGATCTATTCTGGGTCACTGGCAATCTATAAACCTAATTTGGTATGAATTCAACCAATAGTTTTGCTGCTAGAGTGTAAACAAACAAACAAATAAACAAGTGGTGCCAGGTACAAAAACTCCGCCCCTCACACATACTGTAACTTATTTTGGCATCGATCCAGCTGATGTCAGCATATCAACTGTCCTTATATGTGCCAAGTTTGAAGTAAATTGAAACAAAATTGATGTTGTTTTCGACATTTGAAATGTCCGCCTATTATAAGTAAATGGGAGAAAAAAAAGATTTGAAACATTCATAAAAAATTTGAACCTCAGCCTACTTTTCCCAAAATATAATGGCATTTTTTCTGGGTCACTGGTAATCTATAAACCAAATTTGGTATGAATTCAACCAATAGTTTTCCTGCTACAGACATTTGAAATTTCATATATATGTGCCAAGTTTGAAGTAAACTGAAACAAAATTGATATTTTTTATAAACATTTGAAATTTTTGCCCATTATAAGTAAATGGGGAAAAAATGTTTAAAAAATTCATTTTAAAAAAAAATGTGAACTTTGACCTACTGTTCCAAAAATGCAACCAGATCTATTCTGGGTCACTGGCAATTAATAAACCTAATCTGGTATGAATTCAACCAATAGTTTTGCTGCTAAAGTGTTAACAAACAAACAAATAAACAAACGAGCGGTGCCAGGTACAACAAACTCCACCCCTCACACATATTGTATCTTATTTTGGCATCGATCCAGCTGATGTCATCATGTCTATGCATGTGCTGATGTCCGCATATCAATTGTCCTTATATATGTGCTAAGTTTGAAGTTAATTGAAACAAAACTGACGTGTTTATAGACATTTGAAATTTCAACCATTATAAGTACAGGGGTTGGACAAAATAATGGAAACACCTTTACCTCAAGATGATAATGCCCCAATCCATACAGCTAGAACTGTTAAAGAATGGCATGAGGAACATTCTAATGAAGTTGAGCATCTCGTATGGCCGGCACAGTCCCCAGACCTCAACATTATTGAGCATTTATGGTCAGTTTTAGAGATTCAAGTAAGACGTCGATTTCCACCGCCATCGTCTCTAAAAGAGTTGGAGGGTATTCTAACTGAATAATAATAATAATAATAATAATAATAATAATAATAATAATAATAATAATAATAATAATAATAATAATAATAATAATGGATTGGATTTATATAGCGCCTTTCTAGACACCCAAAGCGCTTTACATTATTGACCCATTATTCATTCGCTCTCACATTCTCCCTCTGGTGGTGGTAAACTACATCTGTAGCCACAGCTGCCCTGGGGCAGACTGACAGAAGCGTGGCTGCCATTTTGCGCCTACGGCCCCTCTGACCACCACCGAACATTCATACACCAGTGTGGGTGGCACTGGAGGCAAGGAGGGTGAAATGTCTTGCCCAAGGACACAACGGACTGACTAGGACAGAGCGGGACTCGAACCACCAACCCTTCGGTTGAATGGCTTAAAATTCTTTTGGAAACAATTCACAAGTTGTATGAATCAATACTTCGGAGAATTGAGGCTGTAACTGCCACAAAAGGCGGACCTACACCATATTAAATTATATTTTGTTGATTTTTTAAGGTGTTTCCATTATTTTGTCCAACCCCTGTAAATGGGGGGAAAAAAAATGAAAAAATTTTAACTTTGACCTACTTTTTCTAAAATGTAACCACATCTATCCTGGGTCACTGGTAATCTATAAACCCTATTTGGTATGAATTCAACCAATAGTTTTGCTGCTAACGTCCTAACGAACAAAGAAAAAAACAAGTGGTGCCAGGCACAACAAACTCCGCCCCTCACACATACTGTAACTTATTTTGGCATCGATCCAGCTGATGTCATCATGCCTATGTGTGTGCTGATGTCAGCATATCAATTGTCCTTACATATGTGCCAAGTTTGAAGTAAATTGAAACATTTTTTATAGACATTTGAAATTTTGCCCATTATAAGTAAATGAGAAAAAGAAAGATGTAAAAAAAATTTATGAAAAATTTTTAACTTTCACCTACTTTTCCCAAAAGGTAATCATATTTATTCTGGGTCACTGGCAGTCTATAAATCCAATTTGATATGAATTCAATCAATAGTTTTGCTGCTAAAGACATTTGAAATTTCGCCTATTATAAGTAAATTGGAGAAGAAAAAATATTTTAAAAATTCAGAAAAATTTTTAACTTTGACCTACTTTTTCTAAAATGTGACCACATCTACTCTTGGTCACATGCAATCTATAAACCCTATTTGGTATGAATTCAACCAATAGTTTTGCTGCTAAAGTGTTAACAAATAAACAAACTATGGAGAAATACCTGATTCTCACTGAAAAATGCTTATAATAAACAGTGAGAAGCCACTTAGGAAAAGTTAAATGCAGAGAAAAATCCACAAACCTTAAGGGTTAATAGGTTTGGTTTCTCAGCAAAATAAAGAGTCCATCATGATTTATTTGTTTATGTTACATAACTTGCGTCAAAATAATATGCCATTGAATTTTGACCAAGCAGCAAATAATAGAAAAAATGGACAAGGTTGTCATTTGGTAGAGAAAAGAAAAGATGAACAAACAAATTAAAGTGGATTAAATGAGCCTTTCTTGTCTCTCGGTTCACATTAAAAGCCCTGAACCCTGAATGAATGCAATTACAAATAAAGAATGAGCAAACTGAACAAGAGGTTTTTTGTAGTTCTGTAATCATCTTAAAAGCCTAAAAATGCAATTACAAAATAATATTTGTTTTTTTCTTTCTTAAAGAGTCTAATTGTGTGCAGTGGAAAAGGTCTGTTCATTACATATTTTGAAGACTGTTGTATAAGACAGGACTTTAAAAAGATGAAATATTTTCTGCAGTTTCCATCATAGCTCCAGATGGATGACAAAGAAAAAGAAGAAAAAAAAAAAAAAAATCCCCCATCAAACAGACACGAAGGGTCACTGAGTGGATTAATGATTATGATGATGATGATGATGATGATGGTATGATGTGAATCAATTACTGTGACCTTTGTATGTCAACTCAATTGAAGACCAGTGGGAAATTGTGATGTTAGAGTGTGAAAAACATGAATACCATCTGATTGTCCTGCTTTTTTCTGTGGTTTGAACAAAAATCAACTTCTATACAGCACTATTATATCACCACTATCATTATTAATCTGCTATAAAGTGGAAATGAACCTTTGATTGATCTTTATTTATTTATTTGTCTATTTTTTTTTTTACCAGTCTATTATAACTTAGTCCCTTGTAGACTATTGGTGCAATTATTGACTATGGTTTAGTGTTGTTTTAGGTTTGGTTTGTTTGTTTTTTGTTTGTTTATTAACACTTTATCACACTGGTGTCAAACATGTGGCCTGGGGGCCAAATCTGGCCCGCCAAAGGGTCCAGTCCAGCCCCTAGGATGAATTTGTGAAATGCAAAAATTACACAAAGATATTAACAATCATTTTAGTTCAAGTTCCACGTTCAGACCAATTCAATCTCATAATAACCTATAAATACTCACTACTCCAATTTTTTCTCTATGTATGTTTTCATGCATTTACACTAAAACAAAGTATAATTTTGCAAAAAATCTGAATAACCTGAACAAATATGAACAACCTGAAATGTCTTAAGAGAAGTGCAACTTTAATAATATTCCACCTGTTACTAAATATTTTGTGTATTTGTAGATCCTTAAGTTATAATGAACTTGTAGAAATGATAAACTGAAGCATAATAGTGTCAAAATTACGATTTTTTTTTTCAGTTTGTTCAAGTTATTCACATTATTTTAAAGGATAGTTTGCAGATGTAAACATTTTCATAATGTAATTTTACTTTTTTCACTGTAAAACATACAGAAAAGTTTGAAGTTGACATTATTTATATATTATTATGTTATTATTTTACTGGTCCGGCCCACTTCAGATCAAATTTAGCTGAATGTGGCCCCTGAACTAAAATGAGTGTGACACCCCTGCTTTAGCAGCAAAACTATTGGTTGAATTCACACCAAACTGAGTTTATAGATTGCCAGTGACCCAGAATAGATGTCATTACATTTTGGGCAAGGTAGGTCAAAGTTCAAATTTTTAATGTTTTTTTAACATTTCCCATTTACTTATAATGGGTGAAATAAGTGCGAGGGGTAGGGTTTGTTGTGCCTGGCACCACTTGTTTGGATTGTCAATTGGATAATATACATACTTGGCACTGGGAAATTTGTTTCATTACTGTTATTTTGGTTTTATTATGGCAATTATGCCCTAATGTCTCTAATTTGCATCGTAGCTATTGTACACGGTAAAGTGGAATTAACAATCTTGCCTTAAAGGAGTGATATTTTGCTTTTTTAAACGGAATTATGTATTTTAAAACATTTCCCTGTGGTCTACATAAACTGTAAATGCTCTGCTTGGGTCTGAATTCTTCATTTATCCAACTCCACAGATCCATCTTCAACAATATTTCCGAATAATGACACCAGAAAGGTCGTTTTGAGTGCTGGCCCTTTAAATGCAAATGAGCCACTTCAGGCCCCACCCCCTCCAGGTTGTTGACCATGCTCTCTGTCCTGTTCAGTCACTTGTGTTCATGTGTTCAACAACTGAACATTTTAGGAAATCGGCTCGAAGTTTGGACATATTTTCAGTTTTTACTACAACTGCTGCTGCTGACAAACAGTTATGTCGTACTTAGAGAAATGTTTGTCGGAAGTCTTGATCTTATATTTACAAATGTTGTAACGTAAGTAGTTACAAAATGTAACAAAATAAGAAATTGAAATGGGTTGTAGAAATCCACTCCACAATATAAAGATAGCTTTGCAGCACCTGGAGGGTTCAAAGTCAAACTTTATGAACTAATGAAATACACAGATAAATGACCCAAAGACAAATAAAAGTAGGTTTAGCAAAATATGACCTCTTTAATTTATCATCTGCTTGACATCAACGACACAAATCAAGCCTGAAGTATTAAATCATTGACAGAAAATTCAAATTTGTTGAAACTGGAGCTTTTATTGGTCCTTCTGAACAACCAAACCATTTTTTTTGGTATGAGTTTCAATTTTGTATCATATTCGATACATCGGGTCTCAACGCTCAAATATTATTATTTTTGAACAAACAAAAACATACTATAACACAAACATGTCTAACAAATTGGTCATTCCTTTTCAAAATTGGCAAAATTCTGCTTCCTGACAATCTTGCAGTGTCACTGGAAAGGCCTTTGGTGAAGGAATTCCTCCCCCTGGTGGATTATCTGTGTATTGCATGTATCTAATTGTATACATCAGGTTTTTCAAGAAAAAAAAATATCACACTGATCATGTAGAAGGCTTCAAAACTCATATATCAAATATGATACATTTGGCATTTTAGGGTTAACATGTTAATTTATTCTAGTGTTTTAATTGCTCTATTTGTTTAATTTTAGTCTCATTTTTTAGATCCCATTTCCCTCTTCCTCAAAAAGCCCTGCCTTTTGCCAGGACACAGTTATAAATAACAATGTTTTCTTAATCTGCCTAAATATAGGCTTAATAAAATACAATAAAGTGCTTTTTTTTTTTTTTTTTTTTTTAAAGTTTTTTTTAAAGTTTTTTTTGTTTCAATTTTGTATCATATTTGATACATTGGGTCTCATTGCTCAAATATTATTGTTTTTGAACAAACAAAAACATGATATAACACAGGCATGTCTAACAAATTGGTCATTCCTTTTCAAAATTGGCAAAGTTCTGCCACCTTCCTCATTAATGACAGTCTTGTAGTGTCACTGGAAAGGCCTTTGGTGAATGAATTCCTCCCCCTGGTGGATTATCTGTGTATTGCATGTATCTAATTGTATACATCAGTTTTTTTTTAAGAAAAAAATATCACACTGATCATGTAGGGCACAGGTGTCAAACATGCAGCCCGGGGGCCAAATCCGGACACGAAAGGGTCCAGTCCGGCCCTTGGAATGAATTTGTGAAATGCAAAAATTTCACCAACAATATGAACAATCCTTTTAGTTCAGGTTCCGCATGCAGACCAATTCAATCTCAAGTGGGTCAAAAGAGTAAAATACTATTATAATAACATAAATAATGGCAACTCCAAATGTTTCTCTCTGTAAATGTGAATATTTTCATGTATTTACACTAAAACGAAGTATAATTTTGCAAAAAATGTGAATAATCTGAACAAATATGAACAACCGGAAATGTCTTAAGAGAAATAATTACAATTTTAACAAGAGTCTGCCATTTACTAAATGTTTTATATGTTTGTAGATCCGTTGTGATCTGTAAGTTATAATGTACATGTGTAAATGATAAATTGAGACAGAATATTGGTGAAATTACACTTATTTTTTTCAGTTTGTTCACGGTATTTACAACTTTTGAAAGGATAGTTTGTAGATGTAAACATTTTCATACTGTAAGTTAACTTTTTTTTTGCTCTAAAAGATAGAGAAAAGTTTGGAGTTGACATTATTTATATACTTATATTTCTGTTACTATTTTACTGGTTTGGCCCACTTCAGATTAAATTTAGCTGAATCTGGCCCCTGAACTAAAATGACTTTGTCACCCCTGATGTAGAGGGCTTCAAAACTCCTATATCAAATATGATAAATTCAGTGTTATAGGGTTGAATATAATTGTGAATATATTTTGGCAGTATGACGTTCAACTCTTCACTTTTACTCTAGACATTGATTAAGCCCTGTGAGGTTAAAGCATATATCAGTGTTTCTCTATAAATGTACATAACTCTCTGCTGGTGGATCAGCTGTCCTCACAGACCAGTTTTAATCCTTACTGGTCCTCCATGGTCACATTTCAGGGCTCTGACCAAAATGAACCCATGTCTAATGAATCCCCACTGGGCTCAACGTACCCCAAAACATCCCACTCCAACCCTTCAAGCCAATTAGTGTAAAGGCCTTATAGTAAGAAGTGGCATCCCAATCTGCTGTGAACAAGCAGAACATGTCCGCCGTCTGATTGTTTTCATGTCAAGTAGGTTTTGTTTCTGGGCCAATATATGAAATTTCCATTGTGCCTCGAGGGGTTTTACTACTGGTGTGGTATATAGCACAGAACTGTTACGTTTGATGAACAGAAACGGCACCATACCACACATTTCACAGGGGAAATATTGGAGGAACATCAGAAAGCGCCACAGTGGAGGGAATATTTTATCTGAAAACTGCATCAAAAACTACCTGAAACACCTCATACATCATTTATTTTGGCCTCAGGAATCATCTGAAATGCTTTGGAAGTATGTTTAAGAAGTGGTCCAAAATGTCAATTTTGGAGCTCGTTCTAAAACCTGACACCTCTAAAGTCCTTTGGCATGAGGCTGACAAAAAAAAAAGTTTATTCCTGACATAAAACACCACAGGGACTGTTTGGTGAAACTTCAGCAAATATCTAAAACATTCTAGAAGTAAGAATGTTGAAGAGTTCCCTGAGTTTTTTCAATAGGTTTCAACCCGTTATTCCAACATTTGTCAACAAACTTTGGTGGTCGAATAGTAAGGCTATGTGTTTCAAAAATGTTTGTTTCAGACATATCACAGATATGGCTAAAAAGTGCTCTTGATGAGTCCTGACATCCATTTAATTGTTCCCTGAAGTGTTTCAAGATGTTTTAACCCGTTACTCCAACACTCATCAATGGATTTTGATATGTGCTCCAAAAATGGATGTTTCAGACATATCACAAATATGGGTAAAATTTTCTCTAGATAAGTTTTGACATACACTTAATTGTTCCCTGAAGTGCTTCAAGGTGTTTCAACCCGGTAGTCCAACATTCATTAGCGGACTCTGGTGGATACGTGGTAAGGATCCAAAAATGGATTGTGATGGCTGTTGGTCATTCTAGACAAATCACAAATATGGTTCAAAAGTGCTCTAGATAAGTGTTGACATCCATTTAATTGTTCCCTGAAGTGTTTCAAGGTGTTTAAACCCGGTAGTCCAACATTCATTAGTGGACTCTGGTGGCCATGTGGTAAGGCTCCAAAAATGAATTGTGATAGCTGTTGATCATTCTAGACAAATCACAAATATGGTTCAAAAGTGCTCTAGATAAGTGCTGACATCCATTTAATTGTTCCCTGAAATGTTTCAAGGTGTTTCAACCCATTACTTGAACATTCATCTGTGGACTCTGATGGCTGTATGGTAAGGCTATATAGTCTGTGCTCCAAAAATGATCAGTCTAGACAAATCACAAATATGGTTAAAATGTGCTCTAGATATGTTTTGACATCCATTTAATTGTTCCCTGAAGTGTTTCAAGGTGTTTCGACCTGGTAGTCCAACATTCATTAGCAGACTCTGGTGACCATGTGGTAAGGCTCCAAAAATGGATTGTGATGGCTGTTGATCATTCTAGACAAATCACAAATATGGTTCAAAAGTGCTCTAGATAAGTGTTGACATCCATTTAATTGTTCCCTGAAGTGTTTCAAGTTGTTTCAACCTGTTACTCCATCATTCATCAATGGATTTTGATGGAGGTATGGTAAGGCTATAGTATATGCTCCAAAAATGGTTGTTTCAGATACATAAGAAAAATGGCAAAAATTTTCTCTAGATAAGTCTTGACATTCATTTAATTGTTCCCTGAAGTGTTTCAAAGTGTTTCAACCCATTACTCCAACAAAAGTGTTTTAAGCTTTTATCCGTAAATTCATTGGTGCCCCCTGGTGTTAAAATTGTAAGGCTATAGTATGTGCTCCGAAAAGGTAGTTTTGGACCATCTTCAAATCTCATTAAAAACTTTTCTACATCATTTAAAACACCCATCTAAATGTTTCTAGAGGCATTTAAAAGTGTTTTAAGCCTTTATCCCAAAATTGGTTGTTTTTGTAGAGGTGTTTCAAAGTGTTTTGAGCCTTTATTTAAAAATTCATCAGCGCCCCCTGGTGTTCAGATGGTAAGGCTATAGTATGTGCTCCAAAAAGAGTAATTTTGGATCATCTTCAAACCTGGTTCAAAGGTGTTCTAGATCATTTTACACACGCAGCTACATGTTTCTAGAGGGATTTCAAAGTGTTTTAAGCCTGTATCCAAAAATTCATTGGCGCCCCCTAGTGTTGAAATGGTAAGGCTATATAGTATCTTCTCCAAAATGGGTAATTTTGGACAATCTTCAAATCTAATTAAAAGCTTTTCTAAAGTATTTAGGACACCCATCTACATGTTTCTAGAGGAATTTTAAAAAGTGTTTTAAGCCTTTATCCCAAAATTCATCAGTGCCCCCTGGTGTTCAAATCGTAAGGCTATAGTATGTGCTCCAAAAAGTGTAATTTTGGACCATCATCAAATCTGGTTCATAAGTGTTCTAGATCATTTTGGACACCCATCTAAATGTTTTTAGAGGTGTTTCAAAGTGTTTTAAGCCTTTATCCAAAAATGCATCAGCGCCCCCTGGTATTCAAATGGTAAGGTTATAGTATGTGCTCAGAAAAAGGTAACTTTGGACAATCTTCAAATGTCATTAAAAGCTTTTCTAGATCATTTAGGACACCCATCTACATGTTTCTATAGGCATTTCAAAGTGTTTTAACCCTTTATCCAAAAATTCATCAGTGCCCCCTGGTGTTCAGATGGTAAGGCTATAGTATGTGCTCCAAAAAGGGTAATTTTGGATCATCTTCAAACCTGGTTCAAAGGTGTTCTAGATCATTTTACACACGCAGCTAATTGTTTCTAGAGGCATTTCAAAGTGTTGTAAGCCTTTATCCCACAATTCATCGGCGATCCCTTGTGTTCAAATGGTAAGGCTATAGCATGTGCTAAAAAAAAGGGTAATTTTGGACCATCTTCAAATCTGGTTCAAAAATGTTCTAGATCATTTTAGACACCAATCTACATTTTTCTAGAGGTGTTGCAAAGTGTTTTGAGCCTTTATTTAAAAACTCATCGGCGCCCCCTTGTGTTCAAATGGTAAGGCTATAGTATGTGCTCCAAAGACGGTAACTTTGGACCATCTTCAAATCTCATTCAAAGCTTTTCTAGATTATTTTGGACACCCATCTATATGTTTCTAGAGACATTTCAACGTGTTTTAAGCCTTTATCTCTAAAATCATCGGTGCCCCCTGGTGCTGAAATGGTAAGGTATGTGATCCAAATAGGTTAATTTTGGACTGTCTTCAAATCTCATTCAAAGCTTTTCTAGATCATTTAGGACACCCATCCATATGTTTCTAGAGACGTTTCAAAGTGTTTTAAGCCTATATCCAACAATTCATCAGTGCCCCCTGGTGTTCAAATGGTAAGGCTATAGTATGTGCGCCAAAAAGGGTAATTTTGGACCGTCTTCAAACGTAATTGAAAGCTTTTCTACATCATTTAGGACACCAATCCATATGTTTCTAGAGGCATTTCAAAGTGTTTTAAGCCTTTATCCCAAAATTCATCATTTTGGACTGTGAGTATGTGTGAGTATGTGCTCAAAAAAGGGTAATTTGGGACTATCTTCAAATCTCATTAATAGCTTTTCTAGATCATTTAGGACATCCATCTATATGTTTCTAGAGATATTTCAAAGTGTTTTGAGCCTTAAGGCTATAGTATGTGCGCCAAAAAGGGTAATTTTGGACCATCTTCAAATCTCATTCAAAGCTTTTCTATATCATTTAGGACATCCATCTACGTGTTTCTATAGGAATTTCAATTATCGCTTTATCCCTAGTAAGGGATGTGTTCCAAAAAGGTTAATTTTGGACCATCGTCAAAAGTAATTAAAAGCTTTTCTAGATCATTTAGGATAACCATCTACATGTTTCTATAGGCATTTCAAAGTGATTTAACCCTTTATCCCAAAATTCATCAGCGCCCCCTGGTGTTCAAATGGTAAGGCTATAGTATGTGCTCTAAAAAGGGTAATTTTGGACCATCTTCAAATCTAATTAAAAGCTCTTCTAGATCATTTAGTACATCCATTGACATGTTTCTAGAGGCATTTCAAAGTGTTTTAAGCCTTTATCCCAAAATTCATCGGCGCCTCCTGGTGTGTATGTGCTCCAAAAAGGATGATTTTGGACTATCTTCAAATCTCATTCAAAGCTTTTCTAGATCATTTAGGAAATCCATCTACGTGTTTCTAGAGGCTTTTCAAAGTCTTTTAAGCCTTTATCCCAAAAGTCATCGGCGCCTCCTGGTGTTCAAATGGTAAGGCTATAGTATGTGCTCAAAAAAGGGTAATTTTTGACCTTCTTCAAATCTGGTTCATAAGTGTTCTAGATCATTTTAGAAACCCATCTACATGTTTCTAGAGGCGTTTAAAAGTGCTTAGAGCCTTTATTTAAAAATTCATCGGCGCCCCCTGGTGTTCAAATGGTAAGTCTATAATATGTGCTCAAAAAGGGTAATTTTGGACCATCTTCAAATCTAATTAAAAGCTTTTCTAGAACATTTAGGACACCCATCTACATGTTTCTAGAGGCATTTCCAAGTGTTTTAAGCCTTTATCCCAAAATTCATCGGCGCCCCCTGGTGTTCAAATGATAAGGCTATAGTATGTGCTCCAAAAAGGGTAATTTTGGACCATCTTCAAATCTGGATCAAAAGTGTTCTAGATCATTTAGGACACCCATCGACATGTTTCTAGAGATATTTCCAAGTGTTTTAAGCCTTTATCCCAAAATTCATCGGCGCCCCCTGGTGTTCAAATAATAAGGCTATAGTATGTGATCCAAAAAGGGTAATTTTGCACCATCTTCAAATCTGGTTCAAAAGTGTTCTAGATCATTTTAGACATCCATCTCCATGTTTCTAGAGGTGTTTCAAAGTGTTTTAAGCCTTTATCCCAAAAGTCATCGGCGCCTCCTGGTGTTCAAATGGTAAGGCAATAGTATGTGCTCCAAAAAGGGTAATTTTTGACCATCTTCAAATCTGGTTCAAAAGTGTTCTAGATTATTTTAGAAACCCATCTACATGTTTCTAGAGGAGTTTCCAAAGTGCTTTGAGCCTTTATTTAAAAATTCATCGGCGCTCCCTGGTGTTCAAATGCTAAGGCTATAGTATGTGCTCCAAAAAGGGTAATTTTGGATAATCTTCAAACCTGGTTCAAAGGTGTTCTAGATCATTTTACATACGCAGCTACATGTTTCTAGAGACATTTCAACGTGTTTTAAGCCTTTATCTCTAAAATCATCGGTGCCCCCTGGTGCTGAAATGGTAAGGTATGTGATCCAAATAGGTTAATTTTTGACTGTCTTCAAATCTCATTCAAAGCTTTTCTAGATCATTTAGGACACCCATCCATATGTTTCTAGAGACGTTTCAAAGTGTTTTAAGCCTATATCCAACAATTCATCAGTGCCCCCTGGTGTTCAAATGGTAAGGCTATAGTATGTGCGCCAAAAAGGGTAATTTTGGACCGTCTTCAAATGTAATTGAAAGCTTTTCTACATCATTTAGGACACCAATCCATATGTTTCTAGAGGCATTTCAAAGTGTTTTAAGCCTTTATCCCAAAATTCATCATTTTGGACTGTGAGTATGTGTGAGTATGTGCTCAAAAAAGGGTAATTTTGGACTATCTTCAAATCTCATTAATAGCTTTTCTAGATCATTTAGGACATCCATCTATATGTTTCTAGAGATATTTCAAAGTGTTTTGAGCCTTAAGGCTATATAGTATGTGCGCCAAAAAGGGTAATTTTGGACCATCTTCAAATCTCATTCAAAGCTTTTCTATATCATTTAGGACATCCATCTACGTGTTTCTATACGAATTTCAATTATCGCTTTATCCCTAGTAAGGGATGTGTTCCAAAAAGGTTAATTTTGGACCATCGTCAAAAGTAATTAAAAGCTTTTCTAGATCATTTAGGATAACCATCTACATGTTTCTATAGGCATTTCAAAGTGATTTAACCCTTTATCCCAAAATTCATCAGCGCCCCCTGGTGTTCAAATGGTAAGGCTATAGTATGTGCTCTAAAAAGGGTAATTTTGGACCATCTTCAAATGTAATTAAAAGCTCTTCTAGATCATTTAGGACATCCATTGACATGTTTCTAGAGGTTTTCAAAGTGTTTTAAGCCTTTATCCCAAAATTCATCGGCGCCTCCTGGTGTGTATGTGCTCCAAAAAGGATGATTTTGGACTATCTTCAAATCTCATTCAAAGCTTTTCTAGATCATTTAGGAAATCCATCTACGTGTTTCTAGAGGCTTTTCAAAGTCTTTTAAGCCTTTATCCCAAAAGTCATCGGCGCCTCCTGGTGTTCAAATGGTAAGGCTATAGTATGTGCTCCAAAAAGGGTAATTTTTGACCTTCTTCAAATCAGGTTCAAAAGTGTTCTAGATCATTTTAGAAACCCATCTACATGTTTCTAGAGGCGTTTAAAAGTGCTTTGAGCCTTTATTTAAAAATTCATCGGCGCCCCCTGGTGTTCAAATGGTAAGGCTATAATATGTGCTCAAAAAGGGTAATTTTGGACCATCTTCAAATCTAATTAAAAGCTTTTCTAGATCATTTAGGACACCCATCTACATGTTTCTAGAGGCATTTCCAAGTGTTTAAAGCCTTTATCCCAAAATTCATCGGCGCCCCCTGGTGTTCAAATGATAAGGCTATAGTATGTGCTCCAAAAAGGGTAATTTTGGACCATCTTCAAATCTGGATCAAAAGTGTTCTAGATCATTTAGGACACCCATCGACATGTTTCTAGAGGCATTTCCAAGTGTTTTAAGCCTTTATCCCAAAATTCATCGGCGCCCCCTGGTGTTCAAATAATAAGGCTAAAGTATGTGATCCAAAAAGGGTAATTTTGCACCATCTTCAAATCTGGTTCAAAAGTGTTCTAGATCATTTTAGACATCCATCTCCATGTTTCTAGAGGTGTTTCAAAGTGTTTTAAGCCTTTATCCCAAAAGTCATCGGCGCCTCCTGGTGTTCAAATGGTAAGGCTATAGTATGTGCTCCAAAAAGGGTAATTTTTGACCATCTTCAAATCTGATTAAAAGCTTTTCTAGATCATTTAGGACATCAATCTACATGTTTCTGGAGGCATTTCAAAGTGTTTTTAGCCTTTATCCAATAACTTCAGTGGCGCCCCCTGGTGTACAAATGGTAAGGCTATGTGCTCCAAAAAGGGTAATTTTGGACCATCTTCAAATCTGGTTCAGAAGTGTTCTAGATCATTTAGGACACCCATCTACATGTTTCTAGAGGCATTTCCAAGTGTTTTAAGCCTTTATCCAAAATTAATTGGCGCCCCGTGGTGTTCAAATGGTAAGGCTATAGTATGTGCTCCTAAAAGGGTAATTTTGGACCATCTTAAAATCTGGTTCAAAAGTGTTCTAGATCATTTTAGACACCCATCTATATGTTTCTAGAGAAGTTTAAAAGTGGTTTGAGCCTTTATTTAAAAATTCATCGGCGCCCCCTGGTGTTCAAATGGTAAGGCTCAAACGTGCTCCAAAAAGGGTAATTTTGGACCATCTTCAAATCTAATTAAAAGCTTGTCTAGATCATTTAGGACACCCATCTACATGTTTCTAGAGGCAATTCCAAGTGTTTTAAGCCTTTATCCCAAAATTCATTGGCGCCCCCTGGTGTTCAAATGGTAAGGCTATAGTATGTGCTCCAAAAAGGGTAATGTTGGACCATCTTCAAATCTGGTTCAAAAGTATTCTAGATCATTTCAGACATCCATCTACATGTTTCTAGAGGTGTTTCAAAGTGTTTTGAGCCTTTATTTAAAAATTCATCGGCGCCCACTGTTGTTCAAATTTTAAGGCTATAATATGTGTTCCAAAAAGGGTAATTTTCAACCATCTTAAAATGTCATTAAAAGGTTTTCTAGATCATTTCGAACACCCATCTAAATTATTCCAGAGGCATTTCAGTGTTTTAAGCCTTTATCCATAAATTAATTGGCGCCCCCTGGTGTTAAACTAGTAAGGCTATAGTATGTGCGCCAAAAAGGGTAATTTTGGACCATCGTCAAAAGTCATTAAAAGCTTTTCTAGATCATTTAGGACACCCATCTACATATTTCTATAGAAATTCCAAAGTGTTTTAACACTTTATCCCAAAATTCATCTGCGCCCCCTGGTGTTAAAATGGTAAGGCTATAGTATGTGCTCTGAAAAGGGTAATTTTGGACCTACTTCAAATCTAATTAAAAGTTTTTCTAGATCATTTAGGACATCCATCTACATGTTTCTAGACGCATTTAAAAGTGTTTTAAGCCTTTATCCCAAAGTTCATCGGCGCCTCTTGGTGTTCACATGGTAAGGCTATACTATGTGCTCCAAAAAGGGTAATTTTGGACTATATTAAAATCTCATTCAAAGCTTTTCTAGATCATTTAGGACATCCATCTACGTGTTTCTAGAGGTATTTAAAAGTGTTTTAAGCCTTTATCCCAAAAGTCATCGGCGCCTCCTGGTGTTCAAATGTTAAGGCTATAGTATGTGCTCCAAAAAGGGTAATTTTTTACCATCTTCGAATCTAGTTCATAAGTGTTCTAGATCATTTTAGAAACCCATCTACATGTTTCTAGAGGCATTTCCAAGTGTTTTAAGCCTTTATCCCAAAATTCATCTGCGCCCCCTGGTGTTCAAATAATAAGGCTATAATATGTGCTCCAAAAAGGGTAATTTTGCACCATCTTCAAATCTGGTTCAAAAGTGTTCTAGATCATTTTAGACATCCATCTCCATGTTTCTAGAGGTGTTTCAAAGTGTTTGGAGCCTTTATTTAAAAATTCAACAGCGCACCCTGTTGTTTAAATGGTAAGGCTATAGTATGTGCTCCAAAAAGGGTAATTTTGGACCATCTTCAAATCTCATTCAAAGCTTTTCTAGATCATTTAGGACATCCATCTACGTGTTTCTTGAGGCATTTCAAAGTGTTTTAAGCCTTTATCCCAAAATTCATCGGCGCCCCCTGGTGTTCAAATAGGAAGGCTATAGTATGTGCTCCAAAAAGTGTAATTTTGGACCATCTTCAAATCTCATTAAAAGTTTTTCTAGATCATTTAGGACACCCATCTACATTTTTCTAGAGGCATTTCAATGTTTTTTACGTCATTTTTAAAAATTCATCAGCACCCCCTGGTTTTCAAATAGTAAGGCTATAGTAAGTGCTCCAAAAAGGGTAATTTTTGACCATCTTCAAATTTTCTTAATTAGGTTTCTAGATCATTTTTGACACCCATCTGCATGTTTCTAGAGCCATTTCACAGTGTTTTAAGCCTTTATCCCAAAATTCATCGGCGCTCCCTGGTTTTCAAATGGTAAGGCTATAGTATGTGCTCCAAAAACGGTAATTTTGGACCATCTTCAAATCTGGTTCAAAAGTGTTGTAGATCATTTTAGACACCCATCTATATGTTTCTAGAGGTGGTTCAAAGTGTTTTAAGCCTCTATTTACAATTTCATCGGCACCCTCTGGTGTTCACATGGTAAGGCTATAGTATGTGCTCCAAAAAGGGTAATTTTGGACCATCTTCAAATCTCATTCAAAGCTTTTCTAGATCATTTAGGACATCCATCTACGTGTTTCTTGAGGCATTTCAAAGTGTTTTAAGCCTTTATCCATAAATTCATCGGCGCCCCCTGGTGTTCAAAAGGTAAGGCTATAGTATGTGTTCCAAAAAGGGTAATTTTCAACCATCTTCAAATCTCATTAAAAGGTTTTCTAGATCATTTCGAACACCCATCTAAATTTTTCCAGAGGCATTTCAGTGTTTTAAGGCTTTATCCATAAATTTATCAGCGCCCCCTGGTGTTCAACTAGTAAGGCTATAGTATGTGCGCCAAAAAGGGTCATTTTGGACCATCGTCAAAAGTTATTAAAAGCTTTTCTAGATCATTTAGTACACCCATCTACATGTTTCTATAGGCATTTCAAAGTGTTTTAACCCTTTATCCCAAAATTCATCTGCGCCCCCTGGTGTTCAAATGGTAAAGCTATAGTATGTGCTCTAAAAAGGGTAATTTTGGACCATCTTCAAATCTAATTAAAAGCTCTGCTAGATCATTTAGGACATCAATCTACATGTTTCTAGAGGCATTTCAAAGTGTTTTAAGCCTTTATCTCAAATTCATCGGCGCCCCCTGGTGTTCAAGTAGTAAGGCTATAGTATGTGCTCCAAAAAGGGTAATTTTGCACCATCTTCAAATCTGGTTCATAAGTGTTCTAGATCATTTTAGACATCCATCTACATGTTTCTAGAGGCATTTCAAAGCTTTTTGAGCCTTTATTTAAAAATTCATCGGCGCCCCCTGGTGTTCAAATGGTAAGGCTCAAATGTGCTCCAAAAAGGGTAATTTTGGACCATCTTCAAATCTAATTAAAAGCTTTTCTAGATCATTTAGGACACCCATCTACATGTTTCTAGAGGCATTTCCAAGTCTTTTAAGCCTTTATCCCAAAATTCATCGGCGCCCCCTGGTGTTCAAATGGTAAGGCTATAGTATGTGCTCCAAAAAGTGTAATTTTGGACCTTCTTCAAATCTCATTAAAAGTTTTTCTAGATCATTTAGGACACCCATCTACATTTTTCTAGAGGCATTTCAATGTTTTTTACGTCATTATTTAAAAATTCATCAGCACCCCCTGGTTTTCAAATAGTAAGGCTATAGTAAGTGCTCCAAAAAGGGTAATTTTTGACCATCTTCAAATTTTCTTAATTAGGTTTCTCGATCATTTTGGACACCCATCTATGTGTTTCTTGAGGCATTTCAAAGTGTTTTAAGCCTTTATCCCAAAATTCATCGGCGCCCCCTGGTGTTCAAATAGTAAGGCTATAGTATGTGCTCCAAAAAGGGTAATTTTGCACCATCTTCAAATCTGGCTCAAAAGTGTTCTAGATCATTTTAGACATCCATCTATATGTTTCTAGAGGGTTTTCAAAGTGTTTTTAGCCTTTATCCCATAACTTCATTGGCGCCCCCTGATGTACAAATGGCAAGGCTATAGTATGTGCTCCAAAAAGGGTAATGTTGGACCATCTTCAAATCTGGTTCATAAGTATTCTAGATTATTTCAGACATCCATCTACATGTTTCTAGAGGTGTTTCAAAGTGTTTTGAGCCTTTATCCAAAAATTCATCAGTGCCCCCTGGTGTTCAGATGGTAAGGCTATAGTATGTGCTCCAAAAAGGGTAATTTTGGACCATCTTCAAATCTAATTAAAAGTTTTTCTAGATCATTTAGGACATCCATCTACATGTTTCTAGAGGCATTTCAAAGTGTTTTAAGCCTTTATCCAAAAATTCATCTGCGCCCCCTGGTGTTCAAGTAGTAAGGCTATAGTATGTGCTCCAAAAAGGGTAATTTTGCACCATCTTCAAATCTGGTTCATAAGTGTTCTAGATCATTTTAGACATCCATCTACATGTTTCTAGAGGCATTTCAAAGTGTTTTGAGCCTTTATTTAAAAATTCATCGGCGCCCCCTGGTGTTCAAATGGTAAGGCTCAAATGTGCTCCACAACGGGTAATTTTGGACCATCTTCAAATCTAATTAAAAGCTTTTCTAGATAATTTAGGACACCCATCTACATGTTTCTTGAGGCATTTCCAAGTGTTTTAAGCCTTTATCCCAAAATTCATCGGCGCCCCCTGGTGTTGAAATGGTAAGGCTATAGTATGTGCTCCAAAAAGTGTAATTTTTGACCATCTTCAAATCTCATTAAAAGTTTTTCTAGATCATTTAGGACACCCATCTACATTTTTCTAGAGGCATTTCAATGTTTTTTACGTCATTATTTAAAAATTCATCAGCACCCCCTGGTTTTCAAATAGTAAGGCTATAGTAAGTGCTCCAAAAAGGGTAACTTTTGACCATCTTCAAATTTTCTTAATTAGGTTTCTAGATCATTTTAGACACCCATCTACATGTTTCTAGAGGCATTTCACAGTGTTTTAAGCCTTTATCCCAAAATTCATCGGCGCCCCCTGGTGTTCAAATAGTAAGGCTATAGTATGTGCTCCAAAAAGGGTAATTTTGCACCATCTTCAAATCTGGTTCAAAAGTGTTCCAGATCATTTCAGACATCCATCTACATGTTTCTAGAGGCATTTCACAGTGTTTTAAGACTTTATCCCATAACTTCATTGGCGCCCCCTGATGTACAAATGGTAAGGCTATAGTATGTGCTCCAAAAAGGGTAATTTTGCACCATCTTCAAATCTGGTTCATACGTGTTCTAGATCATTTAGGA
Source organism: Sphaeramia orbicularis (assembly GCF_902148855.1). Classification (NCBI taxonomy): domain Eukaryota; kingdom Metazoa; phylum Chordata; class Actinopteri; order Kurtiformes; family Apogonidae; genus Sphaeramia; species Sphaeramia orbicularis. Next base: position 12,205,804 of record NC_043975.1, on the reverse strand, counting down.
CACCCATCTACGTGTTTCTTGAGGCATTTCAAAGTGTTTTAAGCCTTTATCCCAAAATTCATCGGCGCCCCCTGGTGTTCAAATGGTAAGGCTCAAATGTGCTCCAAAAAGGGTAATTTTGGACCATCTTCAAATCTCATTAAAAGTTTTTCTAGATCATTTAGGACATCCATCTACGTGTTTCTTGAGGCATTTCAAAGTGTTTTAAGCCTTTATCCCAAAATTCATCGGCGCCCCCTGGTGTTCAAATAGTAAGGCTATAGTATGTGCTCCAAAAAGGGTAATTTTGCACCATCTTCAAATCTGGTTCAAAAGTGTTCCAGATCATTTCAGACATCCATCTACATGTTTCTAGAGGCATTTCACAGTGTTTTAAGACTTTATCCCATAACTTCATTGGCACCCCCTGGTTTTCAAATGGTACGGCTATAGTATGTGCTCCAAAAACGGTAATTTTGGACCATCTTCAAATCTGGTTCAAAAGTGTTCTAGATCATTTTAAACACCCATCTATATTTTTCTAGAGGTGGTTCAAAGTGTTTTAAGCCTCTATTTAAAATTTCATCGGCACCCTCTGGTGTTCACATGGTAAGGCTATAGTATGTGCTCCAAAAAGGGTAATTTTGGACCATCTTCAAATCTCATTCAAAGCTTTTCTAGATCATTTAGGACATCCATCTACGTGTTTCTTGAGGCATTTCAAAGTGTTTTAAGCCTTTATCCCAAAATTCATCGGCGCCCCCTGGTGTTCAAATAGTAAGGCTATAGTATGTGCTCCAAAAAGGGTAATGTTGGACCATCTTCAAATCTGGTTCATAAGTATTCTAGATCATTTCAGACATCCATCTACATGTTTCTAGAGGTGTTTCAAAGTGTTTTGAGCCTTTATTTAAATATTCATCGGCGCCCCCAGTTGATCAAAAGGTAAGGCTATAGTATGTGTTCCAAAAAGGGTAATTTTCAACCATCTTCAAATCTCATTAAAAGGTTTTCTAGATTATTTCGAACACCCATCTACATTTTTTCAGAGGCATTTCAGTGTTTTAAGGCTTTATCCATAAATTTATCAGCGCCACCTGGTGTTCAACTAGTAAGGCTATAGTATGTGCGCCAAAAAGGGTAATTTTGGACCATCGTCAAAAGTTATTAAAAGCTTTTCTAGATCATTTAGGACACCCATCTACATGTTTCTATAGGCATTTCAAAGTGTTTTAACCCTTTATCCCAAAATTCATCTGCGCCCCCTGGTGTTCAAATAGTAAAGCTATAGTATGTGCTCTAAAAAGGGTAATTTTGGACCATCTTCAAATCTAATTAAAAGCTCTGCTAGATCATTTAGGACATCCATCTACGTGTTTCTAGAGGCATTTCAAAGTGTTTTAAGCCTTTATCCCAAAATTCATCGGCGCCCCCTGGTGTTCAAGTAGTAAGGCTATAGTATGTGCTCCAAAAAGGGTAATTTTGCACCATCTTCAAATCTGGTTCATACGTGTTCTAGATCATTTTAGACATCCATCTACATGTTTCTAGAGGCATTTCAAAGTGTTTTGAGCCTTTATTTAAAAATTCATCGGCGCCCCCTGGTGTTCAAATGGTAAGGCTCAAATGTGCTCCAAAAAGGGTAATTTTGGACCATCTTCAAATCTAATTAAAAGCTTTTCTAGATCATTTAGGACACCCATCTACATGTTTCTAGAGGCATTTCCAAGTGTTTTAAGCCTTTATCCCAAAAGTCATCGGCGCCCCCTGGTGTTCAAATGGTAAGGCTATAGTATGTGCTCCAAAAAGTGTAATTTTGGACCATCTTCAAATCTCATTAAAAGTTTTTCTAGATCATTTAGGACACCCATCTACATTTTTCTAGAGGCATTTCAATGTTTTTTACGTCATTATTTAAAAATTCATCAGCACCCCCTGGTTTTCAAATAGTAAGGCTATAGTAAGTGCTCCAAAAAGGGTAATTTTTGACCATCTTCAAATTTTCTTAATTAGGTTTCTAGATAATTTTAGACACCCATCTACGTGTTTCTTGAGGCATTTCAAAGTGTTTTAAGCCTTTATCCCACAATTCATCGGCGCCCCCTGGTGTTCAAATAGTAAGGCTATGGTATGTGCTCCAAGTACGGTAATTTTGGACCATCTTCAAATCTGGTTCAAGTGTTCTAGATCATTTTAGACATCCATCTATATGTTTCTAGAGGGTTTTCAAAGTGTTTTTAGCCTTTATCCCATAACTTCATTGGCGCCCCCTGATGTACAAATGGTAAGGCTATAGTATGTGCTCCAAAAAGGGTAATGTTGGACCATCTTCAAATCTGGTTCATAAGTATTCTAGATCATTTCAGACATCCATCTTCATGTTTCTAGAGGTGTTTCAAAGTGTTTTGAGCCTTTATTTAAAAATTCATCGGCGCCCCCATTTGATCAAAAGGTAAGGCTATAGTATGTGTTCCAAAAAGGGTAATTTTCAACCATCTTCAAATCTCATTAAAAGGTTTTCTAGATCATTTTGAACACCCATCTAAATTTTTCCAGAGGCATTTCAGTGTTTTAAGCCTTTATCCATAAATTTATCAGCGCCCCCTGGTGTTCAACTAGTAAGGCTATAGTATGTGCGCCAAAAAGGGTAATTTTGGACCATCGTCAAAAGTTATTAAAAGCTTTTCTAGATCATTTAGGACACCCATCTACATGTTTCTATAGGCATTTCAAAGTGTTTTAACCCTTTATCCCAAAATTCATCTGCGCCCCCTGGTGTTCACATGATAAGGCTATAGTATGTGCTCTAAAAAGGGTAATTTTGGACCATCTTCAAATCTAATTAAAAGCTCTGCTAGATCATTTAGGACATCCATCTACATGTTTCTAGAGGCATTTCAAAGTGTTTTAAGCCTTTATCCCAAAATTCATCGGCGCCCCCTGGTGTTCAAGTAGTAAGGCTATAGTATGTGCTCCAAAAAGGGTAATTTTGCACCATCTTCAAATCTGGTTCATAATTGTTCTAGATCATTTTAGACATCCATCTACATGTTTCTAGAGGCATTTCAAAGTGTTTTGAGCCATTATTTAAAAATTCATTGGCGCCCCCTGGTGTTCAAATGGTAAGGCTCAAATGTGCTCCAAAAAGGGTAATTTTGGACCATCTTCAATTTTTCTTAATTAGGTTTCTAGATCATTTTAGACACCCATCTACATGTTTCTAGAGGCATTTCACAGTGTTTTAAGCCTTTATCCCAAAATTCATCGGCGCCCCCTGGTGTTCAAATGGTAAGGCTATAGTATGTGCTCCAAAAAGGGTAATTTTGGACCATCTTCAAATCTGGTTCAAAAGTGTTCTAGATCATTTTAGACACCCATCTATATGTTTCTAGAGGTGGTTCAAAGTGTTTTAAGCCTCTATTTAAAATTTCATCGGCACCCTCTGGTGTTCACATGGTAAGGCTATAGTATGTGCTCCGAAAAGGGTAATTTTGGACCATCTTCAAATCTCATTCAAAGCTTTTCTAGATCATTTAGGACATCCATCTATGTGTTTCTTGAGGCATTTCAAAGTGTTTTAAGCCTTTATCCAAAAATTCATCGGCGCCCCCTGGTGTTCACATAGTAAGGCTATAGTATGTGCTCCAAAAAGTGTAATTTTGGACCATCTTCAAATTTCATTAAATGTTTTTCTAGATCATTTAGGACACTCATCTACATTTTTCTAGAGGCATTTCAATGTTTTTTACGTCATTATTTAAAAATTCATCAGCACCCCCTGGTTTTCAAATAGTAAGGTTATAGTAAGTGCTCCAAAAAGGGTAATTTTTGACCATCTTCAAATTTTCTTAATTAGGTTTCTAGATCATTTTAGACACCCACCTACATGTTTCTAGAGGCATTTCACAGTGTTTTAAGCCTTGATCCCAAAATTCATCGGCGACCCCTGGTGTTCAAATAGTAAGGCTATAGTATGTGCTCCAAAAAGGGTAATTTTGCACCATCTTCAAATCTGGTTCAAAAGTGTTCTAGATCATTTTAGACATCCATCTACATGTTTCTAGAGGGTTTTCAAAGTGTTTTTAGCCTTTATCCCATAACTTCATTGGCGCCCCCTGATGTCCAAATGGTAAGGCTATAGTATGTGCTCCAAAAAGGGTAATGTTTGACCATCTTCAAATCTGGTTCATAAGTATTCTAGATCATTTCAGACATCCATCTACATGTTTATAGAGGTGTTTCAAAGTGTTTTGAGCCTTTATTTAAAAATTCATCGGCGCCCCCATTTGATCAAAAGGTAAGGCTATAGTATGTGTTCCAAAAAGGGTAATTTTCAACCATCTTCAAATCTCATTAAAAGGTTTTCTAGATCATTTTGAACACCCATCTAAATTTTTCCAGAGGCATTTCAGTGTTTTAAGCCTTTATCCATAAATTTATCGGCGCCCCCTGGTGTTCAACTAGTAAGGCTATAGTATGTGCTCCAAAAAGGGTAATTTTGGACCATCGTCAAAAGTTTTTAAAAGCTTTTCTAGATCATTTAGGACACCCATCTACATGTTTCTATAGGCATTTCAAAGTGTTTTAACCCTTTATCCCAAAATTCATCTGCGCCCCCTGGTGTTCAAATGGTAAGGCTGTAGTATGTGCTCTAAAAAGGGTAATTTTGGACCATCTTCAAATCTAATTAAAAGCTCTGCTAGATCATTTAGGACATCCATCTACATGTTTCTAGAGGCATTTCAAAGTGTTTTAAGCCTTTATCCCAAAATTCATCGGCGCCCCCTGGTGTTCAAGTAGTAAGGCTATAGTATGTGCTCCATAAAGGGTAATTTTGCACCATCTTCAAATCTGGTTCATAAGTGTTCTAGATCATTTTAGACATCCATCTACATGTTTCTAGAGGCATTTCAAAGTGTTTTGAGCCTTTATTTAAAAATTCATCGGCGCCCCCAAGTTTTCAAATGGTAAGGCTCAAATGTGCTCCAAAAAGGGTAATTTTGGACCATCTTCAAATCTAATTAAAAGCTTTTCTAGATCATTTAGGACACCCATCTACATGTTTCTAGAGGCATTTCCAAGTGTTTTAAGCCTTTATCCCAAAATTTATCGGCGCCCCCTGGTGTTCAAATGGTAAGGCTATAGTATGTGCTCCAAAAAGTATAATTTTGGACCATTTTCAAATCTCATTAAAAGTTTTTCTAGATCATTTAGGACACCCATCTACATTTTTCTAGAGGCATTTCAATGTTTTTTACGTCATTATTTAAAAATTCATCAGCACCCCCTGGTTTTCAAATAGTAAGGCTATAGTAAGTGCTCCAAAAAGGGTAATTTTTGACCATCTTCAAATTTTCTAAATTAGGTTTCTAGATCATTTTAGACACCCATCTACATGTTTCTAGAGGCATTTCACAGTATTTTAAGCCTTTATCCCAAAATTCATCGGCGCCCCCTGGTGTTCAAATGGTAAGGCTATAGTATGTGCTCCAAAAACGGTAATTTTTGGACCATCTTCAAATGTGGTTCAAAAGTGTTCTAGATCATTTTAGACACCCATCTATATGTTTCTAGAGGTGGTTCAAAGTGTTTTAAGCCTCTATTTAAAATTTCATCGGCACCCTCTGGTGTTCACATGGTAAGGCTATAGTATGTGCTCCAAAAAGGGTAATGTTGGACCATCTTCAAATCTGGTTCATAAGTATTCTCGATCATTTCAGACATCCATCTACATGTTTCTAGAGGTGTTTCAAAGTGTTTTGAGCCTTTATTTAAATATTCATCGGCGCCCCCATTTGATCAAAAGGTAAGGCTATAGTATGTGTTCCAAAAAGGGTAATTTTCGACCATCTTCAAATCTCATTAAAAGCTTTTCTAGATCATTTAGGACACCCATCTACATGTTTCTATAGGCATTTCAAAGTTTTTTAACCCTTTATCCCAAAATTCATCGGCGCCCCCTGGTGTTCAAATAGTAAGGCTATAGTATGTGCTCCAAAAAGGGTAATTTTGGACCATCTTCAAATCTGGTTCATAAGTGTTCTAGATCATTTTAGACACCCATCTACATGTTTCTAGAGGTGTTTCAAAGTGTTTTGAGCCTTTATTTAAATATTCATCGGCGCCCCCATTTGATCAAAAGGTAAGGCTATAGTATGTGTTCCAAAAAGGGTAATTTTCGACCATCTTCAAATCTCATTAAAAGCTTTTCTAGATCATTTAGGACACCCATCTACATGTTTCTATAGGCATTTCAAAGTTTTTTAACCCTTTATCCCAAAATTCATCGGCGCCCCCTGGTGTTCAAATAGTAAGGCTATAGTATGTGCTCCAAAAAGGGTAATTTTGGACCATCTTCAAATCTGGTTCATAAGTGTTCTAGATCATTTTAGACACCCATCTACATGTTTCTAGAGGCATTTCAAAGTGTTTTGAGCCTTTATTTAAACATTCATCGGCGCCCTCTGGTTTTCAAATGGTAAGGTTATAGTACATGCTACAAAAAGGTAATTTCACGCCATGTTGAAATCTAATTAAACATTTTTCTAGAGTATTATAGATGCCCATCTTTTTGTTTCTTGAGGTTTTTCAAGATTTTTTGAGCCTCTATTCAAATATTCATCGGCGCCCCCTGGTTTTCACATGGTAAGGCTATATAGTATGTGCTCCAAAGAGGATCATTTTGGACCATTTTCAAATCTGATTAAAATTTTCTCTAGATCATTATTGATTTCTATCTATGTGTTTCTAGAGGTGTTTCAAGGTATTTTCAGCCTTTATTCAAACATTCATTGGCGCCCCCTCGATTTTCAAATGGTAAGACTTCAGTATGTGTTCCAACAAGGGTCCATCAATTTTCATTCTAGACAAATCACAAATATGGCAAAATAGTGGTCTAGATAAGTCTTGTCATTGTACTCTATGAACTTTAACTATTCACGTGTCTGATACAAATAAATAAACAAAATGAACTTATCTGGCCTCATGTTGACACCATACAAAAGTTTAAATATCCGTGAAATAGCATGTGTGAAGGATACAGCAGTAGAATAATCACATAAGATAACTCTATAAATGCCAAAATCTTCATCATTTGTTAGATTTTTCTGTTTTTGATTCCCGTCTAGTGAACATTTTTGCAATAAACAAAGGGATGCAGTGACAAACGTGCACAAATGCACTTGGCAACATTTATAATCTTTTTTTCCTGCTTTACTCTGAAGTTAATAAAATTCTTGACAAGCGTGTCCTTGATAGCAGAATTCAGAGCAGGTCCTATCTTCTTCGCTGGCTCCTATCTCAGCAGAGTGTCCTTCACAGGCTGTATAAAGAGCAGAGGAACACTCCATCACGTTGCTGTCACTGCCAAAGACAGACAAAATGCTGCCTGCTGTTGTAAAGCTCTGCTGTGGAATCTCCTACCCACATCTGAGGAGTATGACAGGTAAACAGGATGAGTCATTTTTAAGTTTATGCACGGATTTATTGCATCGGTTGTGAGTCTCATGAACATTTTCTAAGAAGTTGATTGTTTGTCATTTTGCAGGACTTCAACGCACAGCTGTGGCAGTGATAGGCCAGGAGATGACACACTTAAAGCGACGGGGACAGATTCACAATTTCGTCCGGATGCATTCTGCTTTAAATCAGACCGGTAAAACACTGCATCATTAAAACAGCGCTCAGCCTGTTGCTTTAAATCACACTGTAAAAAAAAAAAAAAAAAAAAAAAGTAAATAAAAATGGTATTATTCCAGCAGCAGGGGTGTCAAAAAAAATGCTGTTAAATAACGGAAAATAACCATCTCATAAAAATACGGTCATTTTCCATAATTAAAATACATTTTTTGCCCTAACTTTACACTGTAAAAACAAATCTTGTTGTTTTTACGGAAAAAAACTGTCAGCTGTGGTTTCCAGAACAATACTGTAAAAAACACATCCAACTGTAAACATATTTATGGAGTAACATGTAGATTTAACATTTAAACATGTAGATTTAACACTTTCAACATGTAGATTTAACACTTTAACCATATAGATTTAACTTTTTAAACATATAAATTTAACATTTTAAACATGTAGATTTAACATTTTAAACATATAGATTTAACACTTTAAACATATAGATTTAACATTTTAAACATGTAGATTTAACATTTTAAACATGTAGATTTAACACTTTCAACATGTAGATTTAACACTTTAACCATATAGATTTAACATTTTAAACATGTAGATTTAACATTTTAAACATGTAGATTTAACACTTTCAACATGGAGATTCAACACTTTAACCATATAGATTTAACATTTTAAACATATAGATTTAACACTTTAACCATATAGATTTAACATTTTAAACATGTAGATTTAACATTTTAAACATATAGATTTAACATTTTAAACATTTAGATTTAACATTTTAAACATGTAGATTTAACATTTTAAACATGTAGATTTAACATTTTAAACATGTAGATTTAACACTTTAACCATATAGATTTAACATTTTAAACATGTAGATTTAACACTTTAAACATGTAGATTTAACATTTTACACATATAGATTTAACATTTTAAACATGTAGATTTAACACTGGATTTAAACAGTAGATGGACTGCACTTATTAACTCATTTTCTCCACCTTCATGGTGTCCAAAGCACTTTCCAAAACCACCAGGTTCAACTGGGACCAGTTTAGGGTTCAGTTTCTTCCATGGACACATTGACATATGGACAGACAGAGCCAGGATTTGAACCACCAACCCTTTGGTTATTGGACGAGCCACTCTACCAACTCTATCAACCCATTAATTTACAAATTTAAAATGTTAAATTGTCAAATTTTTACTTTTTTATAACTTTTTTTTATTTAAAAAAACAAAAACAAAAAAAAGAGAAAAAATGCAAATATGCCGTTATTTCAACATTATGGTCTTGCCATTTAAACAGCACCACAATGTTTTTCAATTTACAGTTTTATTTTCTAAAAACAGTAGGAATAATTTCTACATACAAATCTGGTTTTGTTCACATACTCTTCCTGTAAAAACTACAGCTATATTTGATTTAATCGTTAACACAAAAATCTTTTCAAATAAACAACTTTGCATTGTATTGTCACTTACAGTTTTTTTTATGTTGCAATTTTACAACTTTTTGGTGTTAATTCTACAGTCATTTTTTACAGTGTACATGAGATTTTGCTTTTTTTTTTTTTTTTTTTTGAGACTTTTTAATGTTTAATAAAGAATATTTATGAGTATTAAACCATTACCTATAAATATATATAAATATATGTAAATAATTTTTAGTGAGACTAAGTTGTAGAATCCACTGATAAAAACTGTATTTGGACAGTTTATCAGTGCTTATACATGTTCTACATTCACCAAAATACATTTATTCAACATTTTTGTTGTGAAACCTCCTGTAATTATACAAGATATTTGTCAATTGACAAACCAGTCTTGTTAAACTTACAGAACAAATGCTTCTTTTACGGTTAATTGTCAGTAAATTTATCTTGTTTTATTTATTTACTTTTTTTTCAGTATTAAACTTTAAATTAACAGTTTAATCTCATAAACAGAAAATAAATATTTGTGAAATTACGATACATTTGCAAATGTAGTTTAACTGTATTTTTCTGTGAAGAAAAAAAAATCTTGAATTAAGCCAAAAAAAAATCTTCAATTAAGTAAAAAAAAAAAATCTTGAATTAAGCCAAAAAAAAAAAAAACTTCAATTAAGTTTAAAAAAATCTTGAATTTAGCAAAAAATAAATAAATAAATAAAAAATTTTCAATGAAGTAAAAAAAAAAAATCTTGAAATAAGCCCAAAAAAAATCTAGAATTAACAACTTAATTTTTTTTTCTTTCTCTTAGTGCAAAAAATAACATTAAATTATGAAAATATTTACATTTACAAACTACCCTGTAACAATAAAATGTGAATAACCTGAACAAATATGAACAACCTGAAATGTCTAAAGAAAATTAAGCACAATTTTAACAGTTTTTCTTCCTGTTTCTCAGTGTTTAGTGTCTTTGTAGATCTGATCCATAATGTACATGGACAAATTATAAGTTGAGGAATAATATTGTTAAAATTGCACTAAATTTTCTTACGTTTTT